>NC_136262.1:48097033-48102359 GCF_964187855.1 Myxine glutinosa | reverse complement strand
GGAGAGAGAGAGAGGGAGAGAGAGAGGGAGAGAGAGAGGGAGAGAGGAGAGAGAGAGGGAGAGAGAGAGGGAGAGAGGGAGAGAGAGAGGGAGAGAGAGAGGGAGAGAGAGAGGGAGAGACTTTTGTATCTTTTTATTATAAAAATAGAAAAGAAAACCCCCAAATAGGGGTCACATTCTCATTTCAAGGAGAGAAACAAACAAAAAAAATATTAATACAGTAAAATTATGCACAAAACATTTCACAAAACAATAAACGTTTCTCCAGGATTTTACAAATGACTTCTTTCACGCACCATTTGGTCTCAAACTGTGGCAGCCTTCCTGTTATGGAAAAAAAGGCGAAGTCTAACTTTACACGGCTCGTCACAAGATTTTTAAACAAGACAAGGCATTTTCCTCATTAGCTCCAAGATCATCAACTTTTCTTTTTCTTGATTTATACACTGCCATTTTTGCCTGTGCAAGCAGGAAATTACCTAACACATCATTCAAATTCTTGTGTGAGATGTCTAAGCCATAAATGAAAACACAAGTGTTGAAAACCAAACCAATCCTGCCAAAACAATTCTTAAGAAAGATAAATAAAGGAGCCAACCGTTGACATTCAACATAAATATGAAAGAGGTTTTCAGGCCTTTTACAAAAGGGACATTCATCTGCTAGGAGACTTGAGAAGCGGTGCAGCAAGTGGTTAGAAGGGAGGATCCAGTGTGCAAGTCTCCATTGGAGGTCACCATGTCGTGGCGGCACAGGAGGATGATAGATAGAATCCTTTCCAATTAGGAAAATATGGGGGGGAACAAGGTAAGAGGTCTCTCCATCGAACCCTCCGCTGTGTCATTTGCCCTTGCAAAAGAAAACTTACGCAACCCAAATAGAGGTCTTTTTGTTTAGGAAACCCATTGAATCCTATGCTAAAGGGGGTACACGGAGGAAAGTTGGCAAGAGAAAACTTGCAAATAAGTTCAGGAAAGGTAGCAGGAGAAGCACCTTGTTCGTTGTCTGCTTGGACTTGCGCCCAGTTAGGTGCTAGCTGTACATAGGTATGAAGCACACAGCGTAGCATACGTGCCACAACTCTGGAGGATCGCACGCCAACCAGGCTTGCCAATGCATCAGCTCCAATCCAACTGCCACTTGGGCTTAAAAGATCGGCGACCGATTTTATGTTCTTCGCGACAAAGCATTGAACGAGACACCTATCAGCAGGCATATCATGGAAAATTGAATTGTAAAACAAAGGTTCCATCAAGAACATTTGCTTTGTGTACGAATGCGTAGCTCTTGTTGTCGTTAGAGTTCGCCATGCGTTTAGTACACTCTGATAAAACCTGGAGAGGGGGAGACATATCAAGATGAGAGAGATCCATCAAGAATATAGCGTGGTCATAGCCTAGTCTCCCCGCCTGCTGCAAAAGGCGACGAGCGACGTCGACCCAAGGTGGAGAGGGGTGCATGTACAGCATGCGTAGAGCAACCGAAAGTCGAAAGGCCATTAACCGGCTCTTTATGTCAACCAGGCCTTGGCCTCCATCGGTCAGTGGCAAGCTGAGGACCTCGGGTCGCAACCAGTGCTTTCCATCCCAGAAGAAAGACACAAAGCACTTCTGGAGCTGTTGAAGCAACACTACCGGAGGGTGCAGCACAAAGAACCTGTGCCATAGGGTAGAGGCCACCAAACTGTTGATCACCAAGACCCTTCCACGATAAGACAGTTGTGTTATCAGATTTCTCCATTTTTGCAGTTTTCCTTCAACAAGATCCAACAGACCAGCCCAATTCTTTGCTACTGTGGCGTCATTACCCAAGAACACTCCAAGGTATTTCACGCCATCAGTGGCCCATGCAAGAGGAGCAGGAAGTTTGGGTGCCGAGTGACATGACGGACCAAGCCAAATGGCGCTCGTTTTCTCCCAATTCACTTTGGCTGAAGAAGCCTTTTCAAACACGGATAGACAATAACGGACAACGTTAATGTCATTGAGGTTCCGCACAAAGACACACACATCATCAGCATATGCCAGCACCTTAATGGGCCGTTCAAGATGAGAAAACCCAACCCCAGTTAGTCTAGCACGCAAATAACCCAGTAAGGGTTCGATGGAGAGAGCATAGAGCAAGCCAGAGAGGGGGCAACCTTGTCGAATTCCCCTGTTGACAGGCAAGGGTGTAACATGTCCATTGTTTATCTTAAGCACACTAGAGATATTGTTATACAGTATCTTAATGTAAGAAATGAAGGTCGGACCAAGTCCAAACCGTTCAAGCACTTTGAAGAGGTACCGATGATCGACGCGGTCAAAGGCCTTCTCCTGATCAAGGAGAAGAAGTCCCAAATCTGTGGGTTTTCTTTGCACAGTTCAATCATGTCTCTTACGAGGGAGATGTTGTCATAGCTGGAGCGCTTGGGTACACAATAGCATTGGTCTTCTTTCAACAATGAGGAGAGATGAGGAGTAAGTCGCGATGCCAGGGCTTTTGAGAATACTTTATAGTCTGTGCATAGCAAAGAGATTGGGCGCCAGTTTTTAATATAGAGCAAGTCTCCTTTCTTTGGAATGAGGGTGAGAATAGCCCGTCGGCAACTCTGAGGGAGCTCTCCAAGCTGGCAGCTTGCGTTCAAGGTGTTGAGGAGTTCGGGACCCAGTAGATGCCAGAAGTTCTTATAAAATTCAGTTGTAAGTCCGTCCAATCCAGGCGCTTTCCCACAGCAAGGCTGTGCAGAGCGGCGCCAAGTTTGTCCAAGGTAATGGGCCCCTCCAGGTAGGAACATCCACCCTCACACAACACTGGCAGCCCTACGGAGATAGAGGCGACACTGACAGGATTTATTTGCTCCATCGAGTATATTTTCGAGAAATATTCCTTTGTGAAAAGTTTGATCACTGATTGGTTGAAAGTGATGGATGAGTCTGCCAAACGCAGTTGAGAGAGCTGTTTGTTCGGGAGGCGTTTCTCTAAGGGAAAAAAAATACTTAGTTGGTATGTCTGTCTCATTAAGGTGCTGCACCCTCATCCGAACTAGGGCACCACGTGCATTCCTCTCAGTTATTTCTTTCAATAAAGACTGTTTTTCGGTTAAGGCTCTTTGCACATTATTATTTTGTCCTGTGACCCTCTGAAGATGTAAAATCTCTGATTGCAATAATTTCCTTGCTTCATAATCAGCCCTTTTTGAGAAGCTCTGGTATTGTTGGCAGAAACCTTTGATTTGGGTTTTTACTAGATCCCACCACACCAGTGGGTTAACAGAACAGCTTAACTTCCGTTCCAAGAGATCTGTCCAGAAAGATTCAAAAGCCTGAATAAAATTGAAGTCTTCTATTAAACTATTGTTGAATTTCCAGTGAGAACTCCCTGGACACGGTTTCGAGAGTTGAACGAATGCTCGAGCTAGGGAGTGATCGGAGAAACCGGAAGGCACGATGTCAGATTTGCAAACTCCATGTAACAGGTGAGAATTTACATAAATGCGATCAAGCCTCGCAAGTGAGATGTGGTTGTTGGAACAACGACACCATGTGTAGGATTGTTCGGAAGGGTGTTGCAAGTGCCAGACATCATGGAGATTATATTTTGCAATGATATTTGCAAAGAGTTTTGTGGTACATGGTTGAGGTTCCGGCCCGTTTCGGTCGCATGAGGCATTAACAGTACAGTTAAAGTCGCCACCAATAATTAGACAAGTCTGCAGATCCAGTGTTTGGAGGAACTTTCTCAGTTCAGCAAAGAAGGAGATCCGCTCACCATTTTTGCTTGGAGCATACACATTAAGGATTGTAAACTTGACCTGATTGAGATAGAAGGTCACAGAGGCAAGATGGCCATCAATGATATTCGCAAATTGAAGCGAGGATGGTTGGAAATGTTTCCCTAAGACAAACATGATTCCTGCCTTAGACGAGGAGCTGTTACTAAAGAAACACTCCTTATCCATAATGAGTCGCCACTGGGCCTGAACAGATCTGACGGCGTGGGTCTCCTGCAACAAAGCTATGTCGAGACCGTTTGCGTTTATCAGCTGCTTGGTCTGGATCTGGCGGAGTGAACTTCCACCACCATTGACATTTACTGTTCCAATCTTGAAACTCACCATGAATTAACTTAGAGTCTTTTTCGTCTTGGCGATCAATTTTCTTAAACGGTGACAATGTGTCTGACGAAAGTTGAATGAGTCAGGCCTGCGTATAATAGCCTGATCACACTCAAGGAAGGACGGTAAATCGGGAAAGTATTCTGTTAGGTTTATACTGCGTTTCCTGTACGTATTTTGCAAGAAAAGTCGTATTTGTTCAGGTGAAGTAGGACCTAGACTGGTAAGCTTCTCCATTGCTTCCACCTGGCTGTTTGCTTCCTCCAGGTCAGATTCGTCAGAGTCAGTTTTAATTTCCGAATCACACAAGCTTGTATAATCCTGCATGTCACTCACTACTGTCATCAATATTGGCACATGGACCTGCACTAGTTGTAACATCTGTGTGCTCTCCCACCGTGGGAACATTGCTTTGAGGAATAACAGCAATAATCTGTGGATTTGGTGAAACAGAAACAGCATCAGCAGATGCAGCGATGTTGCTTCCCCCGACTGCAACAACCTCCGATGGTGTGGCGGTATCTAGCAGAATAGGAGTCTCTTGCAAAATATTGATTCCTGCGATTCCAGCTTCACCCGGTGATGAAGTGAGAGCAGTAACTGGGACAGTTTCGCTATTTTCTGCTGACGGGAATTCAGCATCATCATGCTCAGGATTAACATTTTCCAAAGTGACAGCAGGTTCATCACCAGTGGCCTCGGCAGGTTCATCACCAATGGTCTCAGCAGGTTCATCACCAGTGGTCTCGGCAGGTTCATCACCAATGGTCTCAGCAGGTTCATCATCAATGGTCTCGGCAGGTTCATCACCAGTGGTCTCAGCAAAATCATCAGAGGACTTTCCAATAGCCGAGTCCATAACAGGTGAGACGATTCCATTTGATTTGTTAACAGGTAAGCCAGTCCCTGCATGTGGAACGTCTATGTCCTCACATGAAAGGGGGCCGAACTTGTTAGCTGTAGGTACAGGGTTTGTCCCAGGTAAGCTTTGTAGAGTGGCATCGGTCACGACTGGGGGGGTGTTACCGACAGGTTGCTTATTGTTAAATGCTACCTTTTTCTGAGTTAAATGACCGTCGGGAAAGGTCTTTCTCTTCCTTGACGGAACAATGGTGAAACCATCCCCGACGTTCGTTGTGCTGTTTGGATCATCGGGATGGGAAGGCTGAGCGTCATTGCCGGACATGGAAGATGTTCCCTTCACAGCCGAAGCAAAAGATGAAGAAGAAG